>NW_027140727.1:0-20433 GCF_036365525.1 Heterodontus francisci
CGTCAGTGAGAGAGAGAGAGCTTCTAACTCAGTGTGAATCAGTCACAGCCTCTTCAAATCGCAGCACAAAACCTCCCTCTGTCTCCCCCCTCTCCCAACTCTGCACATTGTAACCCAAAAGAGTGATCAGGAGAGGCACAAAGACAAGTTGGTTACTAAATGCAAATTAAAACCAAGTTTGTTGTTTGTTTTCTACTCAAATACAGTTCATGTTCCTCCATGCTGTGCTTACTCTGGGTTATGGTTGCATTTTCAGATCTCCCAGTGTATTTCTGTGGCATTAAAGTGGGGTTCCCTAGGGCTCGATATTAGGACCACTGCTTTTCTTGATCTATTTAAAGACCGAGACTTGGGCGCCATTTGAAAATTTGAAGATAAGACAGTACTTGGAAGCATTGTGAACTGTGAGGAGGGTAGTGATAAACTTGAAGAGGCCACAGACAGGCTGGTGGAATGGGTGGACATCTGGCAGATAAAATTAAATGCAGAGAAGTGTGAACTGATCCATTTTGGTAGGAAGAACAGGAGAGGAAATATAAATTAATGTGTACAATTCTAAAGGGGGTACAGGAGCAGAGGGACTTGGGGGTATATGTGCACAAATCATTGAAGGTGGCAGGGCAGGTTGAGATAAATGGTTAAAAAGGCAAAGGGGGATCCTGGGCATTATAAAGAGGCATTGAGTACAAAAGCAAGGACGTTATGACGAACCTTAATAAAATACTGATAGGGCTTCAACTGGAGTATTGTGTCCAATTCTGAGCACCACACTCTAGCAAGGCTTTAGAGACAGTGCAGAAAAGATTTACGAGAATGGTTCCAATGATGAGGGACTTCAGTTGTGAGAATAGATGGCAGAAGCTGGGGCTCTTCTCCTTAAGAGAAGAGAAGGCTGAGAGGAGATTTGATAGAGGTGTTCAAAATCATGAGAGGTCTGCACAGAGTAGATCGGCAGAAACTGTTCCCATTGGCGAAAGGGACGAGAACCAAAGGACACTGATATAAGGTGAGGGGCAAAAGAACCAGAGGCGACATGAGGAAAAACTTTTTTCATGCAGCGAATGGTTAGGATTTGGAATGCACTGCCTGAGAGTGAATTAGAATTAGAATTAGAATTAGAATATTACAGCGCAGTACAGGCCCTTCGGCCCTCGATGTTGCGCCGATCATCTGACCTACACTATTCCATTTACACCCATATGTCTATCCAATGACCACTTAAATGCCCTTAAAGTTGGCGAGTCTACTACTGTTGCAGGCAGGGCGTTCCACGCCCCTACTACTCTCTGCGTAAAGAAACTACCTCTGACATCTGTCCTATATCTTTCACCCCTCAACTTAAAGCTATGTCCCCTCGTGTTTGCCATCCTCATCCGAGGAAAAAGACTCTCACTATCCACCCTATCTAACCCTCTGATTATCTTGTATGTCTCTATTAAGTCACCTCTCCTCCTCCTTCTCTCTAACGAAAACAACCCCAAGTCCCTCAACCTTTCCTCGTAAGACCTTCCTTCCATACCAGGCAACATCCTAGTAAATCTCCTCTGCACCCTTTCCAAAGCTTCGACATCCTTCCTATAATGCGGTGACCAGAACTGCACGCAATACTCCAGGTGCGGCCTCACCAGAGTTTTGTACAGCTGCATCATGACCCCGTGGCTCTGAAACTCGATCCCCCTACTAATAAAGGCTAACACACCATATGCCTTCTTAACAGCCCTATTAACCTGGGTAGCAACTTTCAGGGATTTATGTACCTGGATACCAAGATCTCTCTGCTCATCTACACTACCAAGAATCTTCCCATTAGCCCAGTACTCTGCATTGCTGTTACTCCTTCCAAAGTGAATCACCTCACACTTCTCCGCATTAAACTCCATTTGCCATCTCTCAGCCCAGCTCTGCAGCCTATCTATGTCCCTCTGTACCCTACAACACCCTTCGACACTATCCACAACTCCACCGACCTTCGTGTCATCCGCAAATTTACTAACCCACCCTTCTACACCCTCATCCAGGTCGTTTATAAAAATGACAAACAGCAGTGGCCCCAAAACAGAACCTTGCGGTACACCACTAGTAACTAAACTCCAGGATGAACATTTGCCATCAACCACCACCCTCTGTCTTCTTTCAGCTAGCCAATTTCTGATCCAAAGCTCTAAATCACCTTCAACCCCATACTTGCGTATTTTCTGCAATAGCCTACCGTGGGGAACCTTATCAAACGCCTTACTGAAATCCATATACACCACATCCACGGCTTTACCCTCATCCACCTGTTTGGTCACCTTCTCGAAAAACTCAATAAGGTTTGTGAGGCACGACCTACCTTTCACAAAACCGTGCTGACTATCGCAAATGAACTTATTCTTTTCAAGATGATTATAAATCCTGTCTCTTATAACCTTTTCCAACATTTTACCCACAACTGAAGTAAGGCTCACAGGTCTATAATTACCAGGGCTGTCTCTACTCCCCTTCTTGAACAAGGGGACAACATTTGCTATCCTCCAGTCCTCCGGCACTACTCCTGTCGACAATGACGACTTGAAGATCAACAACAACGGCTCTGCAATCTCCTCCCTGGCTTCCCAGAGAATCCTAGGATAAATCCCATCTGGCCCAGGGGACTTATCTATTTTCACTCTTTCCAAAATTGCTAACACCTCCTCCTTGTGAATCTCAATCCCATCTAGCCTAGTAGGCTGTATCTCAGTAATCTCCTCGGCAACATTTTCTTTACTGTAAATACTGACGAAAAATATTCATTTAACGCTTCCCCTATCTCCTCTGATTCCGCACACAACTTCCCACTACTATCCTTGATTGGCCCTGTTCTAACTCTTATCATTCGTTTATTCCTGATATACCTATAGAAAGCCTTAGGGTTTTCTTTGATCCCATCCTAGTGCGGTGGAGGCAGGTTCAATCATGGCTTTCAAAAGGGAATTGGATAAGAACTTGACAGGAAAAGAAAGCTGCAGGGTTACTGGGACGGGTAGGGGAATGAGACGAGCTGAGTTGCTTTTACAGAGAGCCGACGTGGACACGATGGGCTTCCTTCTGTGCTGTATTTGTTCTATGATTCTACAGTTAATGGTGTGCTCAGGTTGTATTTGCACCTAATATAAACACTCCTGCAAACTAGGCTGTGGCCTGGAGAGGGGAACTAATGAGGTGACTGAAATATGGGTAAAAATAACATCAATTTTACATTGGAATAGAGCTGGGGTCTGTTTGCTCCCTGCTTTCTGCCATCAGATGTTACTGCACACGACTATTCCAATGCTATCCACCCAGACTACACCCTCCACTATCCCTAAACTTCAGCTCATCTGAAACTCTGCTTGTACAATCCCACTCACCTCTCTTTGCTTCCCCGTGCCCCCCAATGCATCCAATTTTCAACTTTCATTCCTTGCCCCTCCCTATCTCTCTAATCACCTCTAGCCCTACAAACCACACCACCTCCCCTTCCCTGAATTCACTGTTTCTCTGACACTGATCTCTTGTGCATGCCCCTTCCCCCTCTGTCCCACCATTTGTGGCCATGTCTTTAGCTGTCTAGGTCCTAAACTCTGGAATTCCCTACCTAAATCTCCCCTCCTCTCCACCTCTTCTCCTTTAAGACCCTCCTTGAAAACCACCTCTTTCACCAAGCTTTTGATCACCTGTCCTGGTATCTCCTTCTTTGGCTCAGTGTCAGATATTTTGAATATGTCTGTGTGCAGCCTCTTGGGATGCTTTTCTACATTGAAAGCATGTTTGCTGGAGCTCCCTTCCAAAAATCACTTCAACAGCCACAACAATTTGCATTTATATAGCGACTTTAACATCCCAAGGTGCTTCAAAGGAGCATTATCTGACCAAATTTGTCACTGAGGAGATACACTGAGGAAGGTTGGAGATGGAGCCCAGGTTGGATAGAAGGAATGGGTCCAGGGTGGGTTTTCAGCGGGGCGGATGGTAATGAAGGCAGTTTTGAAGGGGAGAAAGTGGCTGTCCAAGGAAAGAAAAACATTGACAATACCAGCTAACTTAGTGGTCAGGAAGATGGTCAGATCATTAGGGGCTGAGTGGGAAGTGAATCAACAGATCAGGAAGTGGATCTAATGAAGACGATGAGTTTGGAGAGAGTAGGGAAAGATTAGCGAGATTTATATAGAATGTATAGCTCAGAAAATAACCATTCCGCCAACCTGCCTATGCTGGTGTTTATCTAACACTATCAGAATATCCTTCTATTCTTTCTCCCTCATGTGTTTATTTAGCTTCCCCTTAAATGCATCTATGCTTTTCACCTCAACTACTGCATGTAGGAATGAGTTCTACATTCTAGCTACCCTCTCACTGATGATTGGAAAGAGACTGTAAAGAAACTGGGCAATACTGTCTGATTGCAACCTCCACTGACTGGAGAGAATGAAGACTTTGGATTCCTTACGCCCATTATCACCAGATAATTAAGGAAGAGGAAGTCCATTCGCCCAACTTGATTCATCCAGCAAGAAAGACCCTAGCCTCAGATTTCTGATTCAGAATGTTTGAGGCTGGGGCTTCTTCAGAGTGCTCAACCCACAATATCATTGGAAGTGTTACTGTAATCTGCCAAATGAGGATGCTTTTAGTTCCCAACAACAAATTTCATTGTTAACCGTGGAGTGGAGTCAACTCCCCTTTTTCCACAGGTAGAGTTACTGGCTTAGTACAAAGAGGGGGAACTCAGTCCTTTCTTTAACTATCAATTTACTTTATTCACATTGTTGTACAATATAAGGCTTATACACTTAGTTAGACAAAAACATACAACTCTCCTGAGTTATACAGTTAATAAAAAAACTAGCTAGAATTCATAAGCACACCCACTAGGTTCCTCTGACCTTTCCCTGTCCTAGTCACAGAATACAAAGGATATTACCCGAAAAAGGGAGAGTTAACGCTGGCAGGCGTTCCGTCCTCTCTCTCTCTCTCTTCTACATTGTCGCCACGTCGCTCACGCAGGGTCTTCCGCTTCCACAATGGTTGATCTCCACAGTTTTCGCTGGCTCTATGCCCAAAAAGCTCTATTCTTATCCTGTTGCTTATCTCTCCAAATCTGAGCTGTGTCTTTCCGGTTGGCTTAAGCTTGATCACCTCGTTCACAGCTTCTCTTAATTGGCCCAGGCCCAAAGACCCCCGTATCACACCATGTCCAAATAAGGCCCTTTTCCAGTGTCCTGTTCTTTGTCTTGTCCCATAAAGTAATTAGTTCAAACTGGTTTTTACCAGCACAGGCCAGTGTCCGAGCTCCAGGTTACTACAGGTCAAACAATCCCAGCAGTTTGTAACTGATTCTGTGTTTCTTGCAGCCCCTGGCCAACATCATTTATATAACGCCTTTAATGTAGTAAAATATCTCAAAATAGTTCACAGGTGTGTTATCCAACACAATATGATACTGAGGCACGTAAAAAGGTATCAAGACAAGTGCCCACAAGATTGGTCAAACAGGTAGATTTTTGGAATGTCTTTAAGGAGGAGAGAGCGGTAGAGAGGAGAAGAGGTTTAGGGAGTGATTCTGCAAGCGTGGGGCATAGACAGCTGAAGCCATGGTTGCCAAAGATGGAACAATGAAAACTGGGGTTGGTCTATTTGTCTGTCTATCCACCTATCTATCTCACTCACTCACTCTCTGACTCAGAAGATTGTGTGTTCAAGTCCCAAACAAGAGACGTGAGCACAAAATCTACTCTGGCACTCCAGTGCTGAGGGAGTGCTACACAGCCAGAGGTGCTGACTTTCAGTTAAGCCATTAAATCAAGGCTCCATCTTCCCTCTTAGGTGGACATGAAAGATCCCATGGCACTGCTCGAAGAAGAGGAGGGGAGCTCTCCCCAGTATGCTGGCCAATATTTATCCAGATAAACTGATGATCTGGCATTTATCACTTTACTGTTTGGGGGAGCTTGCTGTATGCAAATTGGTCACCAAGTTTCCTACATTGCAGCAGTCACTACGCTTCAAAAAGACTGCATTGGCTGTAAGGTGCTTTGGAATGTCCGAAGGTTGTGAAAGACGCTATAAAAGTGCAAGTCTTTCTTTTTATTTAATGTTTAATTTTTCAGATGCATTAGAACACTGCAAAAGCCCATCTTGGGACAGTAACAGTGCATCTTCATTGCACAGGTCGACATACTAAAAGGCCATACCTGGCTATTCCAGAATTCATGTATTCTTAAGCCATGGTGATATGGTCCCTCTCCAACTTTAAACTACCCTGCCCACTACTTAACGGAGAAAAAAATAGCGTTTGTATTGTGAAGAACTCTATGCTCAGATATTAGCCATCTTTGATCTCACTAATGGCTCAAGAGCAAGATTTTCTGTTCATTTTTATAACACTTAAAGAAAACGGCATTTGCTCTCATCCACTCACTGGACTGGGGATCAATCTCCTTTCAAAGCATCGATGTTTGTGATAACTAGCTGAATATATCCATATTTGGCTTCTTAATGTCTGTTTTTGCCATAATTTGCAACTGTTTATGCATCTCATCACTTAACTAATTAAGTCTAACAGTGGAAGTGGTGCTTGGTTATATTCATCACATGGTAATTATTCACTCATTGAAGTAGCAGAGGCAAAAAGAATATAAGTCTGGGAATTACAGTCGCTGGTCGACAGAATAAGAAATTAACATCTTGTGATGGACCTGGGGCTACTATTTCAATGAAGGTAACAGTTCAAGGTTAATATCTCCTTTAAATAAAAGATGAACTTGCATTTACATAAGCACCTTTTACAACCTCACGATGTCCCAAACTGTTTTACAGCCAATGAAATGCTTTTGAAATATTATCACTGTTGTTGGAGTTTTTTGATTGAAGGACCCCTTTACAAATGGATTAATAAAAACAGACCACATCAAAATTATAACACGAGATAATACTCCTATTATGAAAGTGCTGCAGGTAAAGAGTGCTTTAATAATGCTTTTCTGAAAACAGGTATTTATTTACATGTATCAGTAAGATGGGTGTGCCCGCTTCTCACTCCAGTTTGTCTATCCTTGGCAGGAGCATGGAGTGAACAGGAACTTGGGGAAAGGTGATTGGAGAGGGCTGGAGCACGGAGAGAGCAGGAGCCCGGAGAGAGCAGGAGCCCAGAGAGAACAGAAGCCCAGGGAGAGCAGAAGCATGGAGAGAGCAGGAGCATGGAGAGAGGAGGATCCTGGAGAGAGGAGGATCCTGGAGAGAGGAGGAGCACGGAGAGAGCAGGAGCCCGGAGAGAGCAGGAGCCCGGAGAGAGCAGGAGCCCGGATAGAGCAGGAGCCCGGATAGAGCAGGAGCCCGGATAGAGCAGGAGCCCGGATAGAGCAGGAGCCCGGATAGAGCAGGAGCCCGGATAGAGCAGGAGCCCGGATAGAGCAGGAGCCCGGATAGAGCAGGAGCCCGGATAGAGCAGGAGCCCGGATAGAGCAGGAGCCCGGATAGAGCAGGAGCCCGGATAGAGCAGGAGCCCGGATAGAGCAGGAGCCCGGATAGAGCAGGAGCCCGGATAGAGCAGGAGCCCGGATAGAGCAGGAGCCCGGATAGAGCAGGAGCCCGGATAGAGCAGGAGCCCGGATAGAGCAGGAGCCCGGATAGAGCAGGAGCCCAGATAGAGCAGGAGCCCAGATAGAGCAGGAGCCCAGATAGAGCAGGAGCCCAGATAGAGCAGGAGCCCAGATAGAGCAGGAGCCCAGATAGAGCAGGAGCCCAGATAGAGCAGGAGCCCAGATAGAGCAGGAGCCCAGATAGAGCAGAATCCTGGAGACAGCAGAATCCTGGAGACAGCAGAATCCTGGAGACAGCAGAATCCTGGAGACAGCAGGAGCCTGGAGACAGCAGGAGCCTGGAGTAAACATGAGCATGGAGAGAGCAGAATCCTGGAGAGAGCAGGAGCCCGGAGAGAGCAGGAGATGGAGAGAGCAGGAGTATGGAGAGAGCAGGAGTATGGAGACAGCAGGAGCCCGGAGAGAGCAGAATTCTGGAGAGAGCAGAATCCTGGAGAGAGCAGGAGCCCGGAGAGAGCAGGAGCCCGGAGAGAGCAGGAGCCCGGAGAGAGCAGGAGCCCGGAGAGAGCAGGAGCCCGGAGAGAGCAGGAGCCCGGAGAGAGCAGAATCCTGGAGAGAGCAGAATCCTGGAGAGAGCAGAATCCTGGAGAGAGCAGAATCCTGGAGAGAGCAGAATCCTGGAGAGAGCAGGAGTATGGAGACAGCAGGAGCCAGGAGAGAGCAGAATTCTGGAGAGAGCAGAATCCTGGAGAGAGCAGAATCCTGGAGAGAGCAGAATCCTGGAGAGAGCAGGAGTATGGAGACAGCAGGAGTATGGAGACAGCAGGAGCCAGGAGAGAGCAGAATCCTGGAGAGAGCAGAATCCTGGAGAGAGCAGAATCCTGGAGAGAGCAGAATCCTGGAGAGAGCAGAATCCTGGAGAGAGCAGGAGCATGGAGAGAGCAGGAGCCTGGAGTAAACATGAGCATGGAGAGAGCAGGATCCTGGAGAGAGCAGAATCCTGGAGAGAGCAGAATCCTGGAGAGAGCAGAATCCTGGAGAGAGCAGAATCCTGGAGAGAGCAGGAGCCCGGAGAGAGCAGGATCCCGGAGAGCGCAGGAGCCTGGAGTAAACATGAGCCTGGAGTAAACATGAGCATGGAGAGAGCAGGATCCTGGAGACAGCAGGAACCCGGAGAGAGTAGGAGCCCGGAGAGAGCAGGAGCCTGGGGAAGGCAGGAGCATTGAGAGAGCAGAATTCTGGAGAGAGCAGAATCCTAGAGAGAGCAGAATCCTGGAGAGAGCAGAATCCTGGAGAGAGCAGAATCCTGGAGAGAGCAGGAGCCCGGAGAGAACAAGAGCATGGAGAGAACAAGAGCATGGAGAGAGCAGAATTCTGGATAGAGCAGAATCCTGGAGAGAGCAGAATCCTGGAGAGAGCAGAATCCTGGAGAGAGCAGAATCCTGGAGAGAGCAGAATCCTGGAGAGAGCAGGAGCCCGGAGAGAGCAGGAGAATGGAGAGAGCAGGAGAATGGAGAGAGCAGGAGAATGGAGAGAGCAGGAGAATGGAGAGAGCAGGAGAATGGAGAGACCAGGAGCCCGGAGAAACCAGGAGCCCGGAGAAACCAGGAGCCCGGAGAAACCAGGAGCCCGGAGAAACCAGGAGCCCGGAGAAACCAGGAGCCCGGAGAAACCAGGAGCCCGGAGAAACCAGGAGCCCGGAGAAACCAGGAGCCCGGAGAAACCAGGAGCCCGGAGAGAGCAGGAACCCGGAGAGAGCAGGAGCCCGGGGAGAGCAGGAGCCCGGGGAGAGCAGGAGCCCGGGGAGAGCAGGAGCCCGGGGAGAGCAGGAGCACGGGGAGAGCAGGAGCACGGGGAGAGCAGGAGCACGGGGAGAGCAGGAGCACGGGGAGAGCAGGAGCACGGGGAGAGCAGGAGCACGGGGAGAGCAGGAGCACGGGGAGAGCAGGAGCACGGGGAGAGCAGGAGCACGGGGAGAGCAGGAGCACGGGGAGAGCAGGAGCACGGGGAGAGCAGGGGCCCGGAGGGAGCAGGAGCCCGGAGGGAGCAGGATCCTGGAGAAACCAGAAGACCGGAGAGAGCAGGATCCTGGAGAAAGCAGGAGCATGGAGAGAGCAGGAGTATGGAGAAAGCAGGAGCATGGGGAGAGCAGGAGCGCAGAGAGAGCAGGATCCTGGAGAAAGCAGGAGCATGGGGAGAGCAGGAGCATGGGGAGAGCAGGAGCATGGGGAGAGCAGGAGAATGGAGAGAGCAGGAGAATGGAGAGAGCAGGAGAATGGAGAGAGCAGGAGAATGGAGAGAGCAGGAGAATGGAGAGAGCAGGAGAATGGAGAGACCAGGAGCCCGGAGAAACCAGGAGCCCGGAGAAACCAGGAGCCCGGAGAAACCAGGAGCCCGGAGAAACCAGGAGCCCGGAGAAACCAGGAGCCCGGAGAAACCAGGAGCCCGGAGAAACCAGGAGCCCGGAGAGAGCAGGAGCCCGGAGAGAGCAGGAGCCCGGAGAGAGCAGGAGCCCGGAGAGAGCAGGAGCCCGGGGAGAGCAGGAGCCCGGGGAGAGCAGGAGCCCGGGGAGAGCAGGAGCCCGGGGAGAGCAGGAGCCCGGGGAGAGCAGGAGCACGGGGAGAGCAGGAGCACGGGGAGAGCAGGAGCACGGGGAGAGCAGGAGCACGGGGAGAGCAGGAGCACGGGGAGAGCAGGAGCACGGGGAGAGCAGGAGCACGGGGAGAGCAGGAGCACGGGGAGAGCAGGAGCACGGGGAGAGCAGGAGCACGGGGAGAGCAGGAGCACGGGGAGAGCAGGGGCCCGGAGGGAGCAGGAGCCCGGAGGGAGCAGGATCCTGGAGAAACCAGAAGACCGGAGAGAGCAGGATCCTGGAGAAAGCAGGAGCATGGAGAGAGCAGGAGTATGGAGAAAGCAGGAGCATGGGGAGAGCAGGAGCGCAGAGAGAGCAGGATCCTGGAGAAAGCAGGAGCATGGGGAGAGCAGGAGCATGGGGAGAGCAGGAGCATGGGGAGAGCAGGAGCATGGGGAGAGCAGGAGCATGGGGAGAGCAGGAGCATGGGGAGAGCAGGAGCATGGGGAGAGCAGGAGCATGGGGAGAGCAGGAGCATGGGGAGAGCAGGAGCATGGGGAGAGCAGGAGCATGGGGAGAGCAGGAGCATGGGGAGAGCAGGAGCATGGGGAGAGCAGGAGCATGGGGAGAGCAGGAGCCCGGAGACAGCAGGATCCTGGAGAAAGCAGGAGCCCGGAGAGAGCCGGAGCATGGAGAGAGCAGGAGCCTGGAGAGAGCAGGAGCCCGGAGAGAGCAGAATCCCGGGGAGAGCAGAATCCCGGGGAGAGCAGAATCCCGGGGAGAGCAGAATCCCGGGGAGAGCAGAAGCCCGGCGAGAGCAGAAGCCCGGCGAGAGCAGGGGCCTGGATCAAGCAGGGGCATGGGGAGAGCAGGAGCCCGGAGAGAGAAGAAGCATGGAGAGGGCAGGAGCATGGAGATAGCAGGAGCCCGGAGAGACCAGGAGCAGGGAGAGGGCAGGAGTATGGAGAGAGCAGGAGCACGGAGAGCGCAGGTGCCCGGAGAGAGCAGGAGCCCGGAGAAAGCAGGAGCATGGAGAGAGCAGGAGCCCGGAGAGGGCAGGAGCCCAGAGAGGGCAGGAGCCCAGAGAGGGCAGGAGCCCAGAGAGGGCAGGAGCCCAGAGAGGGCAGGAGCCCGGAGAGAGCAGGATCCCGGAGAGAGCAGGATCCCGGAGAGAGCAGGATCCCGGAGGGAGCAGGATCCCGGAGGGAGCAGGAGCATGGAGGGAGCAGGAGCCTGGAAAGAGCAGGAGCCTGGAAAGAGCAGGAGCATGGAGAGAGCAGGAGCATGGAGAGAGCAGGAGCATGGAGAGAGCAGGAGCATGGAGAGAGCAGCAGCATGGAGAGAGCAGCAGCATGGAGAGAGCAGCAGCATGGAGAGAGCAGCAGCATGGAGAGAGCAGCAGCATGGAGAGAGCAGCAGCATGGAGAGAGCAGCAGCATGGAGAGAGCAGCAGCATGGAGAGAGCAGCAGCATGGAGAGAGCAGCAGCATGGAGAGAGCAGCAGCATGGAGAGAGCAGCAGCATGGAGAGAGCAGCAGCATGGAGAGAGCAGCAGCATGGAGAGAGCAGCAGCATGGAGAGAGCAGCAGCATGGAGAGAGCAGCAGCATGGAGAGAGCAGCAGCATGGAGAGAGCAGCAGCATGGAGAGAGCAGGAGCCCGGAGAGAGCAGGAGCCCGGAGAGAGCAGGAGCCCGGAGAGAGCAGGAGCCCGGAGAGAGCAGGAGCCCGGAGAGAGCAGGAGCCCGGAGAGAGCAGGAGCATGGAGAGAGCAGGAGCATGGAGAGAGCAGGAGAATGGAGAGAGCAGGAGCCCGGCGAGAGCAGGAGCACGGAGAGAGCAGGATCCTGGAGAGAGCAGGATCCTGGAGAGTGCAGGAGCCCGGAGAGAGCAGGAGAATGGAGAGAGCAGGAGCCTGGCGAGAGCAGGAGCCTGGCGAGAGCAGGAGCACGGAGAGAGCAGGATCCTGGAGAGAGCAGGATCCTGGAGAGCAGGAGCATGGAGAGAGCAGGAGCATGGAGAAAGCAGGAGCCCGTAGAGAGCAGGATCCAGGATAGAGCAGGAGCCTGGAGAGAGCAGGAGCCCGGAGGGAGCAAGAGCATGGAGAGAGCAGGAGCCCGTAGAGAGCAGGAGCATGGAGAGAGCAGGAGCCCGGAGAGAGCAGGAGCCCGGAGAGAGCAGGAGCCCGGAGAGAGCAGGAGCCCGGAGAGAGCAGGAGCCCGGAGAGAGCAGGAGCCCGGAGAAACCAGGAGCCCGGAGAAACCAGGAGCCCGGAGAGAGCAGGAGCATGGAGAGAGCAGGAGCAGGGAGAGAGCAGGAGCAGGGAGAGGACAGGAGCCTGGAGAGGGCAGGAGCAGGGAGAGAGCAGGAGCCCGGAGAGAGCAGGAGCCCGGAGAGAGCAGGAGCATGGAGAGAGCAGGAGCATGGAGAAAGCAGGAGCCCGGAGAGAACAGGAGCATGGAGAGAACAGGAGCATGGAGAGAGCATGATCCTGGAGAAAGCAGGAGCCTGGAGAGAGCAGGAGCCTGGAGAGAGCAGGAGCATGGAGAAAGCAGGAGCATGGGGAGAGCAGGAGCGCGGAATGAGCAGGATCCTGGAGAAAGCAGGAGCATGGAGAGGGCAGGAGCATGGGGAGAGCAGGAGCCCTGAGAGAGCAGGATCCTGGAGAAAGCAGGAGCCTGGAGAGAGCAGGAGCCTGGAGAGAGCAGGAGCCTGGAGAGAGCAGGAGCCCGTGAGGGCAGGAGCCCGGAGAGAGCATGAGCAGAGCGAGAGCAGTGGTATGGAGAGAGCTGGAGCATGGAGAGAGCAGGAGTATGGAGATAGCAGGAGCATGGAGATAGCAGGAGCATGGTGATAGCAGGAGCATGGAGAGAGCAGGAGCCTGGCGACAGCAGGAGCCACGAGAGGGCAGGATCCCGCAGAGAGCAGGAGCCTGGAGAGGGCAGGAGCCTGGAGAGGGCAGGAGCCCTGACAGAGAAGAAGCATGGAGAGGGCAGGAGTATGGAGAGAGCAGGAGCCTGGAGAGAGCAGGAGCATGGAGAAGGCAGTAGCCTGGAGAAGGCAGGAGCAGGGAGAGGGCAGGAGTATGGAGAGAGCAGGAGCAGGGAGAGAGCAGGTGCCCGGAGAGAGCAGGAGCATGGAGAGAGCAGGAGCCTGGAGAGAGCAGGAGCCTGGAGAGGGCAGAGGTATGGAGAGAGCAGGTGCCCGGAGAGAGCAGGAGCATGGAGAGAGCAGGAGCCTGGAGAGAGCAGGAGCCTGGAGAGGGCAGAGGTATGGAGAGAGCAGGTGCCCGGAGAGAGCAGGAGCCCGGAGAGAGCAGGAGCATGGAGAGGGCAGGAGCATGGAGACAGCAGGAGCCCGGAGAGAACAGGAGCATGGAGAGAGCAGAATCCAGGAGAGAGCAAGAGCCGGAGAGAGCAGGAGCCCGGAGAGAGCAGGAGCCCGGAGAGAGCAAGAGCCGGAGAGAGCAGGAGCCCGGAGAGAGCAGGAGCCCGGAGAGAGCAGGAGCCCGGAGAGAGCAGGAGCCGGAGAGAGCAGGAGCATGGAGAGAGCAGGAGCATGGAGAGAGCAGGAGCATGGAGAGAGCAGGAGCATGGAGAGAGCAGGAGCATGGAGAGGGCAGGAGCCTGGAGAGAGCAGGTGCCCGGAGAGAGCAGGAGCATGGAGAGGGGAGGAGTATGGAGAGAGCAGGAGCAGGGAGAGAACAGGAGCCTGGAGAGAGCAGGAGCAGGGAGAGGGCAGGAGCAGGGAGAGGGCAGGAGCAGGGAGGGGACAGGAGCAGGGAGGGGACAGGAGCACGGAGGGGACAGGAGCACGGAGGGGACAGGAGCACGGAGGGGACAGGAGCACGGAGGGGACAGGAGCACGGAGGGGACAGGAGCACGGAGGGGACAGGAGCACTGAGAGGACAGGAGCACGGAGAGGACAGGAGCACGGAGAGGACAGGAGCACGGAGAGGACAGGAGCACGGAGAGGGCAGGAGCACGGAGAGGGCAGGAGCACGGAGAGGGCAGGAGCACGGAGAGGGCAGGAGCACGGAGAGGGCAGGAGCACGGAGAGAGCAGGACCCCGGAGAGAGCAGGAGCCCGGAGAGAGCAGGAGCCCGGAGAGAGCAGGAGCCCGGAGAGAGCAGGAGCATGGAGAGAGCAGGAGCATGGAGAGAGCAGGAGCCCGGAGAGAGCAGGATCCCGGAGGGAGCAGGATCCCGGAGGGAGCAGGATCCCGGAGGGAGCAGGAGCATGGAGGGAGCAGGAGCCTGGAGAGAGCAGCAGCATGGAGAGAGCAGCAGCATGGAGAGAGCAGCAGCATGGAGAGAGCAGCAGCATGGAGAGAGCAGCAGCATGGAGAGAGCAGGAGCCCGGAGAGAGCAGGAGCCCGGAGAGAGCAGGAGCCCGGAGAGAGCAGGAGCATGGAGAGAGCAGGAACCTGGAGAGAGCAGGAGAATGGAGAGAGCAGGAGCACGGAGAGAGCAGGATCCTGGAGAGAGCAGGATCCTGGAGAGTGCAGGAGCCCGGAGAGAGCAGGAGCATGGAGAGAGCAGGAGCATGGAGAGAGCAGGTGCATGGAGAGAGCAGGAGCATGGAGAAAGCAGGAGCCCGTAGAGAGCAGGATCCAGGATAGAGCAGGAGCCTGGAGAGAGCAGGAGCCCGGAGGGAGCAAGAGCCCGGAGGGAGCAAGAGCCCGGAGGGAGCAAGAGCCCGGAGGGAGCAAGAGCATGGAGAGAGCAGGAGCCCGTAGAGAGCAGGATCCTGGAGAGAGCAGGAGCCCGGAGAGAGCAGGAGTCCGGAGAGAGCAGGAGCCCGGAGAGATCAGGATCCCGGAGAGATCAGGATCCCGGAGAGATCAGGATCCCGGAGAAACCAGGATCCCGGAGATACCAGGAGCCCGGAGATACCAGGAGCCCGGAGAGAGCAGGAGCATGGAGAGAGCAGGAGCAGGGAGAGGACAGGAGCCTGGAGAGGGCAGGAGCAGGGAGAGGACAGGTGCCCGGAGAGAGCAGGAGCCCGGAGAGAGCAGGAGCCCGGAGAGAGCAGGAGCATGGAGAGAGCAGGAGCATGGAGAGAGCAGGAGCATGGAGAGAGCAGGAGCATGGAGAAAGCAGGAGCCCGGAGAGAGCAGGAGCCCGGAGAGAGCAGGAGCATGGAGAGAGCAGGAGCATGGAGAGAGCATGATCCTGGAGAAAGCAGGAGCATGGAGAGAGCAGGAGCCTGGAGAGAGCAGGAGCCTGGAGAGAGCAGGAGCCTGGAGAAAGCAGGAGCATGGGGAGAGCAGGAGCGCGGAATGAGCAGGATCATGGAGAAAGCAGGAGCATGGAGAGAGCAGGAGCATGGAGAGGGCAGGAGCATGGGGAGAGCAGGAGCCCTGAGAGAGCAGGATCCTGGAGAAAGCAGGAGCCTGGAGAGAGCAGGAGCCTGGAGAGAGCAGGAGCCCGTGAGGGCAGGAGCCCGGAGAGAGCATGAGCAGAGCGAGAGCAGTGGTATGGAGAGAGCTGGAGCATGGAGAGAGCAGGAGTATGGAGATAGCAGGAGCATGGAGATAGCAGGAGCATGGTGATAGCAGGAGCATGGAGAGAGCAGGAGCCTGGCGACAGCAGGAGCCACGAGAGGGCAGGATCCCGCAGAGAGCAGGAGCCTGGAGAGGGCAGGAGCCCTGACAGAGAAGAAGCATGGAGAGGGCAGGAGTATGGAGAGAGCAGGAGCCTGGAGAGAGCAGGAGCATGGAGAAGGCAGTAGCCTGGAGAAGGCAGGAGCAGGGAGAGGGCAGGAGTATGGAGAGAGCAGGAGCAGGGAGAGAGCAGGTGCCCGGAGAGAGCAGGAGCATGGAGAGAGCAGGAGCCTGGAGAGAGCAGGAGCCTGGAGAGGGCAGAAGTATGGAGAGAGCAGGTGCCCGGAGAGAGCAGGAGCCTGGAGAGAGCAGGAGAATGGAGATGGCAGGAGTATGGAGAGAGCAGGAGCCCGGAGAGAGCAGGAGCATGGAGAGGGCAGGAGCATGGAGAGGGCAGGAGCATGGAGACAGCAGGAGCCCGGAGAGAACAGGAGCATGGAGAGAACAGGAGCATGGAGAGAGCAAGAGCCGGAGAGAGCAGGAGCCCGGAGAGAGCAGGAGCCCGGAGAGAGCAGGAGCCCGGAGAGAGCAGGAGCCCGGAGAGAGCAAGTGCCGGAGAGAGCAGGAGCATGGAGAGAGCAGGAGCCCGGAGAGAGCAGGAGCCCGGAGAGAGCAGGAGCATGGAGAGAGCAAATCCTGGGGAGAGCAGAAGCCCGGAGAGAGCAGAAGCCCGGAGAGAGCAGAAGCCCGGAGAGAGCAGAAGCCCGGAGAGAGCAGAAGCCCGGAGAGAGCAGGGGCTTGGATAATGCAGGGGCATGGGGAGAGCAGGAGCCCAGAGAGAGAAGAAGCATGGAGACGGCAGGAGCCCGGAGAGAGCAGGTGCCCGGAGAGAGCAGGTGCCCGGAGAGAGCAGGTGCCCGGAGAGGGGAGGAGTATGGAGAGAGCAGGAGCAGGGAGAGAGCAGGTGCCCGTAGAGAGCAGGAGCCTGGAGAGAGCAGGAGCCCGGAGAGAGCAGGAGCATGGAAAGGGCAGGAGCCTGGAGAGAGCAGGAGCAGGGAGAAGGCGGGAGTATGGAGAGAGCAGGAGCACGGAGAGAGCAGGAGCCTGGAGAGAGCAGGAGCCTGGAGAGAGCAGGAGCCTGGAGAGAACAGGTGCATGAAGAGAGCAGGAGCCCGGAGAGAACAGGAGCATGGAGAGGGCAGGAGTTTAGAGAGAGCAGGAGCCCGTAGAGAGCAGGAGCCCGGAGAGAGCAGGAGCCCGGAGAGAGCAGGAGCCCGGAGAGAGCAGGAGCCCGGAGAGAGCAGGAGCCCGGAGAGAGCAGGAGCCCGGAGAGAGCAGGAGCCCGGAGAGAGCAGGAGCCCGGAGAGAGCAGGAGCATGGAGAGAGCAGGAGCATGGAGAGAGCAGGAGACCGGAGAGAGCAGGAGCACGGAGAGAGCAGGAGCACGGAGAGAGCAGGATCCTGGAGAGAGCAGGAGCCCGGAGAGAGCAGGAGCCCGGAGAGAGCAGGAGCATGGAGAGAGCAGGAGCCTGGAGAGAGATGGAGCCTGGTGAGAACAGGTGCCTGGAGAGAGCAGGAGCCCGGAGAGAGCAGGAGCTCGGAGAGAGCAGGAGCATGGAGAGAGCAGGAGCCTGGAGAGATCAGGAGCCCGGAGAGTGCAGAAGCATGGAGAGAGCAGGATCCTGGGGAAAGCAGGAGCATGGAGAGAGCAGGAGCCTGGAGAGAGCAGGAGCATGGAGAGAGCAGGAGCCCGGAGAGAGCAGGAGCCCGGAGAGAGCAGGAGCATGGGGAGAGCAGGAGCATGGGGAGAGCAGGAGCATGGGGAGAGCAGGAGCGCGGTATGAGCAGGATCCTGGAGAAAGCAGGAGCATGGAGAGGGCAGGAGCATGGGGAGAGCAGGAGCCCTGAGAGAGCAGGATCCTGGAGAGAGCAGGAGCCTGGAGAGAGCAGGAGCCTGGAGAGAGCAGGAGCCTGGAGAGAGCAGGAGCCTGGAGAGAGCAGGAGCATGGAGAGAGCAGGAGCATGGAGAGAGCAGGAGCCCGTGAGGGCAGGAGCCCGGAGAGAGCATGAGCAGAGCGAGAGCAGTGGTATGGAGAGAGCTGGAGCATGGAGAGAGCAGGAGTATGGAGATAGCAGGAGCATGGAGATAGCAGGAGCATGGAGATAGCAGGAGCATGGAGATAGCAGGAGCATGGAGATAGCAGGAGCATGGGGATAGCAGGAGCATGGGGATAGCAGGAGCATGGGGATAGCAGGAGCATGGGGATAGCAGGAGCATGGGGATAGCAGGAGCATGGGGATAGCAGGAGCATGGGGATAGCAGGAGCATGGGGATAGCAGGAGCATGGGGATAGCAGGAGCATGGGGATAGCAGGAGCCTGGCGACAGCAGGAGCCCCGAGAGGGCAGGATCCCGCAGAGAGCAGGAGCCTGGAGAGGGCAGGAGCCCTGACAGAGAAGAAGCATGGAGAGGGCAGGAGTATGGAGAGAGCAGGAGCCTGGAGAGAGTAGGAGCATGGAGAAGGCAGTAGCAGGGAGAGGGCAGGAGTATGGAGAGAGCAGGAGCAGGGAGAGAGCAGGTGCCCGGAGAGAGCAGGAGCATGGAGAGAGCAGGAGCCTGGAGAGAGCAGGAGCCTGGAGAGGGCAGAAGTATGGAGAGAGCAGGTGCCCGGAGAGAGCAGGAGCCCGGAGAGAGCAGGAGCCCGGAGAGAGCAGGAGCATGGAGAGAGCAGAGACCCGGAGAGAGCAGGAGCCTGGAGAGGGCAGGAGCATGGAGAGGGCAGGAGCATGGAGAGGGCAGGAGCCCGGAGAGAACAGGAGCATGGAGAGGGCAGGAGCCCGGAGAGAACAGGAGCATGGAGAGGGCAGGAGCCCGGAGAGAACAGGAGCATGGAGAGAACAGGAGCATGGAGAGAACAGGAGCATGGAGAGTGCAGAATCCAGGAGAGAGCAGGAGCCCGGAGAGAGCAGGAGCCCGGAGAGAGCAGGAGCCCGGAGAGAGCAGAATCCTGGAGAGAGCAGGAGCATGGAGAGAGCAAATCCTGGGGAGAGCAGGAGCCCAGAGAGAGAAGAAGCATGGAGACGGCAGGAGCATGGAGAGAGCAGGAGCCCGGAGAGAGCAGGTGCCCGGAGAGAGCAGGAGCCCGGAGAGGGGAGGAGTATGGAGAGAGCAGGAGCAGGGAGAGAGCAGGTGCCCGGAGAGAGCAGGAGCCCGGAGAGAGCAGGAGCCCGGCGAGAGCAGGAGCCCGGAGAGAGCAGGAGCATGGAAAGGGCAGGAGCCTGGAGAGAGCAGGAGCAGGGAGAAGGCAGGAGTATGGAGAGAGCAGGAGCACGGAGAGAGCAGGAGCCTGGAGAGAACAGGTGCCCGAAGAGAGCAGGAGCATGAAGAGAGCAGGCACCTGGAGAGAGCAGGAGCCCGGAGAGAACAGGAGCATGGAGAGAGCAGGAGCATGGAGAAAGCAGGAGCCCGTAGAGAGCAGGATCCAGGATAGAGCAGGAGCCTGGAGAGAGCAGGAGCCGGGAGGGAGCAGGAGCATGGAGAGAGCAGGAGACCGTAGAGAGCAGGAGCATGGAGAGAGCAGGAGCCCGGAGAGAGCAGGAGCCCGGAGAGATCAGGAGCCCGGAGAGATCAGGATCCCGGAGAGATCAGGATCCCGGAGAAACCAGGAGCCCGGAGAGAGCAGGAGCCCGGAGAGAGCAGGAGCCCGGAGAGAGCAGGAGCCCGGAGAGAGCAGGAGCCCGGAGAGAGCAGGAGCATGGAGAGGGCAGGAGCCTGGAGAGAGCAGGAGCAGGGAGAGGACAGGTGCCCGGAGAGAGCAGGAGCCCGGAGAGAGCAGGATCCCGGAGAGAGCAGGAGCCCGGAGTGAGCAGGAGCCCGGAGAGAGCAGGAGCCCGGAGAGAGCAGGAGCCCGGAGAGAGCAGGAGCCCGGAGAGAGCAGGAGCATGGAGAGAGCATGATCCTGGAGAAAGCAGGAGCATGGAGAGAGCAGGAGCCTGGAGAGAGCAGGAGCCTGGAGAAAGCAGGAGCCTGGAGAAAGCAGGAGCATGGGGAGAGCAGGAGCGCGGAATGAGCAGGATCCTGGAGAAAGCAGGAGCATGGAGAGAGCAGGAGCATGGAGAGGGCAGGAGCGTGGGGAGAGCAGGAGCGTGGGGAGAGCAGGAGCCCTGAGAGAGCAGGAGCCCTGAGAGAGCAGGAGCCCGGACAGAGCAGGAGCCCGGAGAGAGCAGGAGCCCGGAGAGAGCAGGAGCCCGGAGAGAGCAGGAGCCCGGAGAGAGCAGGAGCCCGGAGAGAGCAGGAGCATGGAGAGAGCAGGAGCCCGGAGAGAGCAGGAGCCCGGAGAGAGCAGGAGCCCGGAGAGAGCAGGAGCCCGGAGAGAGCAGGAGCATGGAGAGAGCAGGAGCATGGAGAGAGCAGGAGCCCGGAGAGAGTAGGAGCATGGAGAGAGCAGGAGCCCGGAGAGAGCAGGAGCCCGGAGAGAGCAGGAGCCCGGAGAGAGCAGGAGCCCGGAGAGAGCAGGAGCCCGGAGAGAGCAGGAGCCCGGAGAGTGCAGGAGCCCGGAGAGTGCAGGAGCCCGGAGAGTGCAGGAGCCCGGAGAGTGCAGGAGCCCGGAGAGTGCAGGAGCATGGAGAGAGCAGGAGCATGGAGAGAGCAGGAGCATGGAGAAAGCAGGAGCCCGTAGAGAGCAGGATCCAGGATAGAGCAGGAGCCCGGAGGGAGCAGGAGCCTGGAGAGAGCAGGAGCCCGGAGAGTGCAGGAGCATGGAGAGAGCAGGATCCTCGGGA